>NC_059428.1:23412930-23446142 GCF_021028975.2 Sphaerodactylus townsendi
CATCATCATGAAGACGGAAGGTTGTTGGGTTCACATACGAATAGGTAGGGTACATTAAGGCCCCACGAACATTTGTATGTTCCAGCCCCAAGGAATGACCAAATTCATGTGCAGCAACAAGGAAGAAGTTGATTTCTAAAACACAGAGGAAAAAGGGGGAAGGAGGAAATAGCAAGTTAAATACTTCATAGATATCAATAAGGAGCATGGTTATTTGGGATTTCATTGTGATTTGTATGTTTTACATTTGGATTTGTTAGCCACATTGCACTACGAGGGGACAGGGAGGAATACATATTTTTATTAATACATATAAAATGATACAAATGGATTATGGTCTCTTGCTGTTCTGTATTGTGATGAAATGCAATACTTGGATTTAACTGGTCCTACAGGCTAACAATTTTCTGGTATGGATATGGAGATATTTTGACAAACACACATAATCATACAGATAGAGATAGAAACATATAGAAACACTTGCATGTGCATATGTATTTATATTGTGCATAAACAAACCCACACTTATTTTTGTATGTAGTGTCCAGGGAAAGGACATGAGATGCTCGACTAATAGGAGAGGAAGGGAATTGAGTTTGTAAGCCACCTTGAGTCTCCTTACAGGAGAGAAAGGCAGGGTATAAATCAAAACTCTTTCCTCTGCTTCTCGCTTATCTCTTCTTCTCCTTTTCGTTGGCCAATTTTAGTTCAAATTGAAATGAACAATTAGGAAATAGTAATGTACTCATAGGCTATGTATTCTGCTTACGATTTGCAGCATATCCTCTCAGTAGAGATCAGAGCTGGAGAGTGCGCAGGGACAGTTTGCCTAATCACTGGATAAGCTGCACCCATACACTTTAAGGATTGGTTTACCTTTGTTGGATTCTGACCACTGCTCGCTCTCATCAAAATGGGCATCTCCTCCTATGCCACGTCCAGGAAAAAAAGCATGAGCCAAAATTCCTCCTCTTCCATCAAAGGAATTACCATCACCATGGGCTAAATCACGTGAAAGAAAATGGAGTCATTGTCAATAAAAGTTACTGTTAGATAA
The DNA here is from genome assembly GCF_021028975.2 of Sphaerodactylus townsendi. Classification (NCBI taxonomy): domain Eukaryota; kingdom Metazoa; phylum Chordata; class Lepidosauria; order Squamata; family Sphaerodactylidae; genus Sphaerodactylus; species Sphaerodactylus townsendi. The sequence continues at coordinate 23,413,988 of NC_059428.1, forward strand.
GAGATACATTCAGTATTTTGAAATGTTCAGAATGCTCAAATAGTCACATACTCTTGGACAATTTCATGTCCGAGTCATGTGGTATATGAAGGGCGGAGGTTGAGGGGGAAGGTCCAAAGTGGAATTGGTGAAAGTGGCGAGGAAGTTTCCATATCAGGTTCACAACTCACAATACTTTAGCAATTCATTTTTGGAAATTTTTTTTGAAGTATTTTGGCAACAATGGCCCCTTTCGCACAGCAAATCTATAATGGGTTGCAGTCAGGAGAAAGGAACCCATTTTCCTGTTTTTGTGTTCACATGCATCCGTGCAGGCAGCGATTGGAGCCCACGGAAACGATCTGGGTTGCTGCATTGCCTTTGTACGGAGACACATCTATTTTTAAAAATTACTTCCCACACATGCGTAGCTATGCAGGCATGCACAAATGAACCCCCATTGCCTTGCCAATGCCCCATAATATGACCATCTGCACCTGCATAGCTACTCAGAAGCAAATTGTGAAGTAAAAAAGGGGGAAAAAGGCAAATGAAGGCAAATAAAGCACTTCCTGTCCAGCCGTTCACTCTCAAGTGGCTGAAACCCAGGATTTTTGAAAAGGGTCGCTTCTTTAGCTATTTTTTTTTTAAAAAAAAACAGTTTTGGGGGAAATAACATGGGGTAGACTTGTTTGGAGGGCGGGATCTGTGCAAAGTCCCCTGCCAAAAACAGTGTTTTACTGTCTTACACCTGTGTTTATTGGCCTGTGCAGAAGGGGCCAATGAGATGAAGTGAAGGACACGGTGTGTATAGGGGTGGGGACATTAAGAGGAATGCAGTGGTGAAGCTCCCAGGGGACGGGGGGGTGCGCCATGCACCGGGCGCATGAATTTGGGTCACGTGGGTGGCGCAAAATTCCCCCAGCCCCTCCCCCTTCCCCCACGTTTTTCCCCGGTGCCCCCCCACACTTACTTTAGGAAACCAAGCAGGCTAGAAAACAGGCCTTCCTGTTCTGGTGGGAACAACATTTCCCAGGGGAAGGGGGCGCCGCGGGGGGGGGGGGGGAAGCCAGAGTGCGCACTGGGCACACTCTGGCCCAGCTACGCCTCTGGAGGAATGTCAGAATTTAGAGGAACACCAGGATAAATGACAGGTAGTTAGCTCAACAGAAGGATTATGATGAAGGCAGCCAAACTGAAATTCAGAAGCTCCCATGCTTGTTAAATACTTAGTTCAAAGATGATTCTGCAGTGATTCTGTACTATTCTGTACAAAGACTGTACTATCTGAGACTTTTAAGGAAGCAACAACTGGATGGAAAACTCCTGGTGTCCTTTTACCGCTGTGCTATAGAGAGTGTCTTAACCTACTGCATCTGTGTATGGTTCTCCAGTTGCACAGTGGCGAATAGGAAGGCGCTCCAAAGGGTGATCACTACTGCACAAAGGATTATCGGCTGCCCTCTCTCCTCCTTGGAAGAACTCTATAATTCCCGAAGCCTAAAAAAAGCCCAAAATATTCTGAGGGACCCATCTCATCCAGCAGACTCTCTTTTTGAACTGTTACCATCCAGCAGACGATACAGGTCTATAAAAATTAGGACAAAGAGGCTTAGAGACAGCTTCTACTCTAGAGCTGTGGCTATGCTAAACTCCGCGGCTTCGTGTTGATGTATCTGGGGCTGTGTAGGGATGGGTGGAGGAAGGGGGAAGTGAGGATGATGTATGAGTCTGAAATTGTGTGCATCGAGGAATGCTGCTGTAAATTTCGTTGCGCGTGCACAATGACAATAAATGCTTATGCTTATGCTTATTCTGGGGCCCTGATGCTGTAACATGTCAGAAAAGGAAATGGTTTCTATGCATTAAAAATTCATTGATTCAGAAACACACAAAGCTGTCTTAAAGTGACTCAGACCCCTTGGTCCATCACATCATTTACTGACAGGAATTGAACTTGGGGTCTTCTGCACATTCTGCCACTAGGCCATGGCCCCTCCCCATCCAGAATGCAAGGATTTTTTTTTTGCTAGGTAATCATTGTGAGGCCTTACCACCAGATGCGAACAAAATCTCAATATCGGCCAGTCTGCTAACTTTTCGGAACGTCAACGGCGTCACGGCACTCCATACTTCCCATGCTTTTTTAATGATTTCATCCACTTTGGATTTAGGTAGGTCTGGAGTATAATTCTTAATCCTTGAGGAACACAGTGAAATAAAAATTGATATTCTGGAAATAGAATTGTTGATATTTCAAGGGAAAAAAAGAGAAATAACGCTAACCTGTAAGTCAGGTCTTTCTTGTTCCATACTGAGCTTCTGCGGAATTCTGCCACATCTGGCAGACCACACCGAGACTTCGTCATAATCTCTGTTATTGAAGGATCTATCTTCCCAGTTACAGTCATATGGAAGAAGTTTTGCATTTCCTTGAGTCCATCTTCCAGTGTACGATTGGGTAAGTTGGATGGGAAGAACTTATTAATGTAATCCTGGACAAAGAAAAACAAACAAACAGCTACCTTAAAATCTTACTGCACTTATTTCTCCTTGTAAGAGTGGCTGTGGCATTATAGATCATGACTATAAATTGATAAATTGTGGAACTACAAAACTGGAAACTACCCATGAGCTAAGTCTCAATTGGTAAGCCATGGTTGTCCATCAATTAGCTGCCTCTAGTGTGGCAGTAGGGTTTTGTTCCTGTATCTCCCAACTGCACCAAAAGCACAGCGCTGCCTTTATAGAACCTGAGGACTGGATATCTGCATCTATGCTTGGATTCAGTGGCTGGACTGGAAAAGCCTACTGAAAGATTTCTGACGCTAAATGTTGTAGGAGTAGATCCTGCAAATGGCCTGTGCAAAGTATTTGTGAAAGGAATTTTCTTTTACTTTCCCTTTTATTGAGCAGCCCCCTGTAACTTCAACCCAAACACCTTATGTGAGTGCTGTGGACCCTTGTGTGGAAAATACCAAGTGGCATGGGAGCTGTGAGAGGAGGAAAAATCAGACAAAATTATCCTTCCACAAAGACAAGCGGGATGAGATGATTCCGCCTCCCCACTGCAGCCCCTCCACACCAAATGGTCTTTTTCCCCATGATGATCCTCCAGGTCCCAGTACTTCTTTTTGAGGGGCTGCCATGAGAAAGCAGGGAAGATCTGCTTCCTAAAATCCAACCCTGTATCCAGAGGTGGGATCCAGCAGGTTCTCATAGGTTCCTGAGAGTAGGTTACTAATTATTTGTGTGTGCCGAGAAGGGGTTACTAATTGGTGATTTTGCCACGTGATTTTTGCCTTAGTTACGCCCCTCCTCTCAGCAGTAGCGTGCAGAACTTGAAGCAGTCTAGCAGGAGGTGCACCGGCGTGTGTGGCAGCCTGCGCCTGCGTGCATTTGTTTCCCGCCCAAGGACCAGCGCAGCGGCTGCGTCCTTAAGAACATAAGAACTAGCCTGCTGGATCAGACCAGAGTCCATCTAGTCCAGCATTCTGCTACTCACAGTGGCCCACCAGGTGCCTTTGGGAGCTCACATGCAGGAGGTGAAAGCAATGGCCTTCTGCTGCTGCTGCTGCTCCTGAGCACCTGGTCTGCTAAGGCATTTGCAATCTGAGATCAAGGAGGATCAAGATTGGTAGCCATAGATTGACTTCTCCTCCATAAATCTGTCCAAGCCCTTTTTAAAGCTATCCAGGTTAGTGGCCATCACCACCTCCTGTGGCAGCATATTCCAAACACCAATCACACGTTGCGTGAAGAAGTGTTTCCTTTTATTAGTCCTAATTCTTCCCCCCCGCATTTTCAATGTATGCCCCCTAGCTCTAGTATTGTGAGAAAGAGAGGACAATTTCACTGTGTCAACATTTTCTACCCCATGCATGGTACATAAACTTCAATCATATCCCCCCTCAGGCGTCTCCTCTCCAAACTAAAGAGTCCCAGCGGCTGCAACCTCTCCTCATAAGGAAGGTGCTCCAATCCTTCAATCATCCTCGTTGCCCTTCTCTGCACTTTTTCTATCTCTTCGATATCCTTTTTGAGATGTGGCGACCAGAACTGAACACAGTACTCCAAGTGCGGTCGCACCACTGCTTTATACAAGGGCATGACAATCCTTGCAGTTTTATTATCAACTCCTTTCCTAATTATCCCCAGCATAGAGTTTGCCTTTTTCACAGCTGCCATGCATTGAGTTGACATTCCCATGGAACTATCAACTAAGACGCCCAAATCCTTGCCACAGCCCCGCCCAGGAATGCCCCACCCCCAGAATGCCCGGCCATGCCCCGTCGTGCCCCGCCCAGCCCCATTGGCGCTACTTCGCAGCTTGAATCCCACCACCATTGGAACCTGTTACTAAAATTTTTGGATCCCACCACTGCCTGTATCTGCATATCTGCTCCCTGATTGTAGATCAGCATGATCCGTTTGGTCACTCTTCCAACATTATAAAATCCCTGCTCATAGAAAGCAAGCATGTAAAGGAACAAGTTAGTCTGTAACCCTTTTCCCTGACATGCCAATTTTCCATTTTCAGAATGGAAAATGGCAGTGTCAAAATCAAACAAATGTTGAATCAGGAAGAGCTGGGGTCCAGCAGAACTTTCCCTTGAGTTCTGATCAGCCAGCCAAGTGGCTTGTCACTTTTCTGGTAACTCTAGTCTTTCCCCTGCTTTGTGTCCTCCCAAGCTAGCTTTCTGATCTACAGAAAGGGACTGGTACAAACTTATTCCATAAGGTTGTTGGAAGTTGAAAGAGTCACAAATGAAAAAGGGCTGTGCAAAAGTTGTCCCAGCTGTGAAAAACTGTGACTTGATGCCACTTCACACACATATTTGTGACAGTTCCATGAAATACAGAAACAAAGATTTATGAGATTAAATCATATATGTTTTCAACTGCTGTCTGGCTTGCTGGCCCTTATGAGAGCAGGATATCAATTTTGTAAATAAATAAACATTGCCCACAGTTCTTTACAGTTTCCTCCCATGCACAAACTTCATCATGAAAATGCATTTGCAGACATCCACTGAAGTATATCAGTAGGTCATTTATTATACACTGCTTGCACAGCTGATAAAATATAGATGCTACATACCTCTATAAACTTCTGAGTCAGTTTCACAAGGGGTTTCACTTCCAAGATGGGTCTCGGGAAGGAAAAGCCACAAAGCAGAAAAAATGCTGTGCAGAGAAGGACGTACTTCATGATGCTCCCTATTGAACGTTTATATCAAGGAAGAAAGACTTTGACTTCCAGTCTCCAACAGTCAAAGATGACACATTTATATAGGAACAACTAACAATAAGCCCCATGATGACTCAGGGATGATTGAGGTTTTGTGGGCTTGCCCCCTTTTTGATAACAATATCTCCACTATGTGTGAAGAAATAGGTCTGTATTTCCTCATGTAACTCCAAGATAGGCAGCAGTTTACATTGCTTGTCATTTGGGTCATTTTCTGAAACCACAGAATTCAGAAGAAGAAAAAACACCTTCCTTATATTAAATCAATAAACTGGAATGAAGACAGTCAACCAAGCCATGGCCATACAAAAATTGGCTGTTGTGGGTTTTGCACGCTGTATGGCCATGGCTTGGAAGTTTTTACTACTAAAGTTTCACCTGCATCTATGGCTAGCATATTCAGAGGCATGTCATGGTAAGATCTTACCAGTCACAGATGTGGGCAAAACATTAGGAGCAAAAACTACCAAACCATGGACACACGGCATGGAAACCCACAACAGTCAGTTGATTCTGGCTATGAAAGCCTTCAAGAATTCAACAATTCTTGTCTGTTTTTGCAACCAATTAAACAATCAGTTCAATGTAAACATACCTCCTCTATTCCATCCAGATTTCATTATAAGTACCTTTTTGAGATACAGCTTACATTATTTGTCATTTGGCTCATCTGATCCACCTGAATGCTTTCTATTGCCGAACAAACTGCAGCCCCACAGAGTGGTTGCAGCTATAAAATGGTGCGGGTGAAAAGGATTAGACTCCTTGCCAAAATCAAGGGCCCTCACTGTTTGTTTGTTTGTTTATTTATTCATCATATTTTTATCCCGCCCTTTTCCAAAGCGCTCAGAGTGGGTTACAACAAGTTAAAAGCACAGTAAAACATTTAAATACAGCATTCAACATTAAAACTATAAAAACATCTACAACATTCTAAAAACGGTTGATTATTAAATCGTTTATAGAAAAGAATAGATGGCGACTTAAAGGAAACTAAACTGCCTCATTCCTGCTCCTCCCCACTTCACTCCTGTTTTGGAGGCTGAGAGGAAATGTTGGTGCCGGCTGGCTAGCTGGAAAAGGCCTGGAGCAGGGGTAGGGAACCTGCGGCTCGAGAGCCGCATGCGGCTCTTCTGCCCTAGCACTGTGGCTCCACGAGCCGAGTCGCCAGCCCCATCCTTGCCCACCCTGCAGGCAGCAGGGCGGGCACACCAACTGCCCAAGGTTGGCTGGGCCGCGCTGCGGGCTTCCCTTCTTGCCTGCCCTGTTGGAGTGGGGTGGGCGCTTTCCCAGCAGCTGGCGAGGTCGAGCCGCCAGCTTCATCCTTGCCCGCCCTGCAGGCAGCAGGGCGGGCACATCCATGCGCTTCTCAGAATGAGCGGAGTAAAAGGTAAAAAAACCCCTATATATATAGTGTTATCTTTATTTTAAATGTCAAAAATTATTTGCGGCTCCAAGTGTTTTCTTTTCCCATGGAAAACGGGTCCAAATGGCTCTTTGAGTGTTAAAGGTTCCCTACCCCTGGCCTGGAGGAACCGCCAGGTTTTACAAGCCCTGTGGAACGTTGATAGTTTCCTCAGGGCTCTAACTTCAGGTGGTAATTTGTTCCACCAGGCCGGAGCCAGGGCCAAAAAGGTCCTGGCTCATGTTGAAGCCAGCCGGATATCTCTTGGGCTGGGGACCAACAAAAGGTTCAATTAGGGGAGTGGCCCTAGAAGGCAGTATGGGGAGATGCGGACTTGAAGATATGCAGGTCCGAAACCACATAAGGCAGCGTAGTAGAGCCTTTTAGCACTCAGATATTTATGGACTACAATGAGATTCCCATCGGCCTGCCAGCATAGCCAATTGGCCATGCTGGCAGGGGCTGATAAACCAATGCAGCTCTATGCTCCCTACTGATAAGGCCTTAAATGTCAATTCCAGAACTGTCTCCATTCTCAACCAATCTGCCATGGCTTCTAGACAGTGCTGGAGAACTTCAGGGGGGGAAGCCAGTCAACCCTCCATCGTGAGGATGAGCTGGGTGTCATCATAGTGATGACACCTAAGCCCAAAACTCCATACCAAGGGGTCACGTATAGATGCTGAATAGCATTGGAGAGAGAAACTCCACATTCAGTTTCATGCCTCATGGAGACCTCACTCCCCAATGCTACCTGCGACCCCCGATCACTGAAAAAGGAGGTCAACCAAGATAAAGCTGATCCCTGTATCCCAGCGTTAGCAAGGCGGTAGACCAAAAGATTGTGATTGACAATGCTGAATGCCACAGTCAGATCTAATAAGACTAGGAGTGCCAACCTGCCTCTATCCAGCTGGCCATGGAGCTCATCCACAATAGCAACTAGCACAGTCGCCGTCCCATGACCAGCACAGAAGCCAGACTGGAGGGGATACAACGCCTTTGCTTCATCCAAGAATACCTGGAGCTGCTCTGCCACCCCTCTCTCAATTACCTTACCCAGGAAAAAAGATTCAAAACTGTGTGGTAATTGGCCAGATCCAAAAGATCTAAAGATGGTCTTTTCAAGAGTGGGTGGACCACTGCCTCTTTTAACATCCCTGGAGAAACTTCATCCCTGGAACAACTTCAAGGGCGTGATTGCTGATTTTCAACAGGGGGGCTCGCAATACCTCCCCACTAGCTTTTATCAGCCAGGAGGGGAACGGTGGGTTGAACTGCAGCCAGAATTCTGTCCTCATCAGTGTATTCGAGCAGTCTGAAGTCGTCCAATTTTGGACCAGAAGACAGCCAAGGGGTTTTGAGTTCATGTACTGTATCAACTGTGGCAATGAGATTGTGGCGGAGGGACGAGATTTTGTCTGTGAAAAAGCTTGCAAATGCCTCGCAGCTAAAGGCCAATTCCTGAGATTTTGAACCCTGAGGAAGGGTAGTAAGTGATCAAATTACCCTATCTTTCCCAAGACGACCTGGCTACAGTGATCCATGCAACAATCACCTCCAGATTAGACTATTGTAACTCGCTTTATGTGGCCGTTCCTTTGGGGCTGATCCAGAAACTGAAGCTGGTCCAGAATGCTGCAGCCTGTCTTCTCACAGGTGGTTTAGCTAGAGATCATATCAACCCCCATGTTGCGTTGCTTGCACTGGCTCCCAGTGGAATTCCGGATTCTCTTCGGTACTGGTGTTGAAGTTCAAGGCCCTCCGCGGCCTGGCGCCCTCATACCTTGGAGACCGCCTTACCTCATATGTCCCAACTTGTCCTCTTCACCTCTTCACAGAGGTGAATTTACTGGTGGTCCCCCACCCCTCCATGATGCAGCTGGCCTCCACCCGGGCCAGGGCTTTTACGGCCCTGGCCCATGCCTGGTGGAACGTTCTTTCGCCAGCTGTTAGGGCCCTGCAAGACCTTGGTGAGTTCTGCAGGGCCTGTAAAACTAAGCTGTTTCACCAGGCTTTTGGGGGGGCCGGCCGCTGAGTTACCACCCCGCCTTGATGCCCGCTGTACCATATGGCCTTGTTCTTAGCATTCAGTCCCCTCCCAGGGGAAGGATCGGATGTCGTCTATTAGATTATGTGTGGGTTAATGTTTGCTACTGATTTTATTGATTGTATTGAGTCTTAGCTGAATTGTTGGCTGTTTGTATTTGTTATTTATGGGTGATTTATTTGGTGATTTTATTTGATGTAAACCGCTCTGAGCCCTCTAGGGATAGAGCGGTCTATTAAATTAAATTAAAAATAATAATTTTGAAAAATGTGCCAGGTGTGAGCTCGCAGTGCCAATTGAAATGGTTAAGAAATTCTTCTTGGCCTCCTTGATTGCCCTCTTGTAGGATTTCATAAACATCCTAAATGAGTGTCTTGCCCCTTTGTCCCCAGTACGTCGCCACACTCACTCTAGCCGTCTCAGCTCCTTTTTCATCCTCCTTAGCTCCTCTGTATACAAAGGGACAGAGGGGGCATTCGGGAGCGACAGTCTCGATTGCTTCAGAGAGTTTGGTATTCCAGGCCCCAGACATATCAGCCAATACAGTGCTCCAAGGACATAGGTAAAGGGGTTTTTTCTTGGGTTCAACCCCCCCAATTCATGTCCGAAGCTCCGCCCCTCCATTTGTGGGTTTTAAAAACATTTTTAGTATTTTTTCGGTTTTTGGCCTGCAGGGTGTGCATTGTTTGGGCTAGCAGCACCAAACTTTCAGGGATTATTTGTGGGACTCTCCTGATGATACCCGGGTTTGGTGAGGTTTGGTTCAGGGGGTCCAAAGTTATGGACTCCCAAAGGGGGTGCCCCAATAGGAGCTAATTCCAATGGGAGCTAATAGAAGATGGGGGCTACACTTTGAAGGTCCATAAGTTTGGACACCCTGAACCAAACTTCACCAAACCTGGGAGGTATCATCAGAGGAGTCTCTTACTGATACCACCCAGGTTTTGTGAAGTTTGGTAGAGGGGGTCCAAAGCTATGGACTCCCAAAAAAGGGTGCCCCCATCCTCCATTGTTTCCAATGGGAGCTAATAGAAGATGGGGGCTACATCTTTGAGTGTCCATAACTTTGGACACCCTGAACCAAACTTCACCAAACCTGGGTTGTATTATCAGGAGAGTCTCTTATTGATACCACCCAGGTTTTGTGACGTTTGGTCCAAGGAGTCCAAAGCTATGGACTTCCAAAGGGAGTGTCCCCATCCCCCATTGTTTCCAATGGGAATTAATAGGAAATGGGGGCTACACCTTTGAGGGTCCATAACTTTGGACCCCCTGAACCAAACTTCACCAAATCTGGGTGGTATCATTAGGAGAGTCTCCTAAAGATACTCTGAAAGTTTGGTGCTTCTAGGTTAACAATTGCACCCCTGACAACAGTCACCCCCCCAAATTTCCCCAGATTCTCCTTTTAAATCCACCCCCTTCGGCATGGATTTAAAGGGAGAATTTGAGGTCCTCAGTTTAGAAGAAGAAGAAGAGTTTGGATTTATATCCCCCTTTCTCTCCTGTAGGAGACTCAAAGGGGCTTACAATCTCCTTGCCCTTCCTCCCTCACAACAAACACCCTGTGAGGTGGGTGGGACTGTGAGAGCTCCGAAAAGCTGTGACTAGCTCAAGGTCACCCAGCTGGTGTGTGTGGGAGTGCACAGGCTAATCTGAATTCCCCAGATAAGCCTCCACAGCTCAAGTGGCAGAGCTGGGAATCAAACCCGGTTCCTCCAGATTAGAATGCACCTGCTCTTAACCACTACACCACATTGAAAGTGATGCTCTTTCAGGGTGGGGGATAATCCACCCCAAAACAGCATCACTTGTTGTTTAACTAGGGACCCCAGATTCTCCCTTTAAGGTGGATTTAAAAGGAGAATTTGGTCTCTCTAGTTTAAACACCATTGAAAGTGATGCTGTTTGGGGGTGGATTCCAGAATCACAGCAGCTGCCTGGGGAAGGCCCCCTGCCCCCCGCAAAACTCAGATTTTGCACCGGGCTCCATTTTTCCTCGATGCCTTTGCCCAGAGGGGAGGGCAGAAGAAACTGCCGGCTGCCGGGTGGGAGCCCAGCTGGTGGGGGGCAGGGGAGTCTGCCGTCCCTGGCCTTGGAGAGCTGCTTTTATAAGCGCTAGGCCAGGGGCGGGGCTTGGGGAGGCGTGGCCATGCCCTAGGTGTGGGTGGGGGTGTGGCCCCACCCCTGAACCCCCCATAAAAATCTATACCTACATCCCTGAGTGTAACTTTCTGAAAAGCTGCGATTTTAAAAATAGATAATAAACACGAACTCTTACTCCAAAAAAAATCACTTCTCTATTTCTTGTATTTTCCCCACAATCTTTATATAGCACCATATTAGTCACTGGGCCACACTTTCCTTATCCATTCATCCTTAGATGGCAATTTCTGTTTCTTCCAGTGTTTTGCAACTAACGTAGTATGCTGGATGCGGGGGACGGGGGAATAGCAACAAGTTTTTTAAATCTTTTTCACTGAATTGTTGAAGTGCCCTAGAACAGTGGGTACACAGTTCTACACAGGAACCAGGGTACACAGGAAAAGTATATGAGTCATTCATCCACTTAAGTCTAAAACTGACTCTAGTCTTAAAGCTTCAAACAGAAACCAGTTCTCTTTTCATTCATTTCAAACATCTCTCCAGATCCTTGTAACTTGGGCTGTTTCCGCACTGGCGGAATACAGCGACCCAGGGATGCTAAAAGCAGCATCCCTGCGGAGGGGTTCGCATGGCCGCTGCCTCCGCTGCATCGCAGCAGCGGCGGCCTCGCAACCCCCGAGCGGCGCGAAGACGCTGTTTCTGAACCTCGCTCCCTGGGCGAGGTTTTTCAGAAACAGTGGCTTCCAAACACTGCCGTGCAAACGGCAGTGGCTGGAAGGCGCCATTCTCCCCTTTCCCGGACACCTTCCCTTCCCTCCGACCTTCCGGCACGCCGCCCAGGCCTGGGGACACGCCCTCCCAGCCCTGCAACTCCAGAGCTGTTGCGCAGGGCAGGGGGCGTGTCCCCTAACCACAATGCGTCGCACGGGCTAATGCCAAAGTACTAGGCGTTTGGGCGATGGCGCAGCGCTGCGCCGTCTTCCCCGCCCCTACTGGGACCGAGTGTGGCCGTGCGGAAACGGCCCTAGTGTAGTGTAGTGGTCAAGAGCGGTGAACTTGAATCTGAATAACTGCGTTTGATTTTGCACTTCTCTTCATGAGCGGCAGACTTGAATCTGGTGAACCAGATTCCTATACATGAAGCCTGTGGGGTGACCTTGGGTCAGTCACAGTACTCTAAGAACTCTCTCAGGCCCACCTACTTCACAAGGTGTCTGCTGTGGGAAGAGGAAGGAGTTATAAGCTGCTTTGAGACTCCTTGTAGTAGAGAAAAGCAGAGTAGAAATCTAACTCTTCATCATCATCAACACAGATTCCTTCCTTGTGGATTCATTCTTATGCTGGTAGAGAATCAAAATGATGTGAAATATCCAACACAAATCTACTTTCCAAAATAAATCCTTCTTATGATGAGAACGTAGTAATGAAATAGATGCAGGATGGAATATGGAAGCTCATACATTTATTTTGATATTTCACTTCATTTTTCTTCTTTCCAGGAACTAGCTGCTTTTGAAAATGAACAACAAACAAGAGAATTAAGATTAGCTAAACAAGGATAGCAATCACAATACTCGCAAATGAGTTAAAATACAATAAAAACAACATAAAGAATGAAAACATATTTTATCAAAATCAATTAACCCATCAAAGTCCACAGGATGATAAAAAAATACATATAGTATGTAACTTAACAGATAAAACCCCTGGCACAAAACCCCATAACAAACTAAAGTAGTGCAATAAAATTACAAACAGTAAAATCCATGGATACAAAACCATGATTTAATGTAACCAGACACTTGGGCAAATAAAATTACCACAAAAAGAAGAATTAGGTGCCAGGTGCCTCCCCATAATTGGGGCATTCACCAAATTCACCAGATTGTCTGGATACCACCTGGTCTCACCTGTGGCACACAGAACAGGGCTTGAGAAAAAGACCTTAGTTTGCAGACAAGGTGGTAGGGGAGTAGGCATTAAACTGTCTTAAAATGAGTCAGACCTTTGGTTCGTCAAGGTCAGTCTTGTCTACTGTGGCTTTTTGCTTTTCACATTATCTGCTGTCTGGTTCTTTTAATATAATATAGATGACAGGGACTGAACCTGCAAACTTTTGTATACAAAGTGAACAAGAAGAGTAGTTTGTATTCATGCCCTGCTGTTCTCAACTGTAAAGGATCTCAAAGCATCTTACTAACTCCTTCCCTTCCCCTTCCTACAACAGACACCTTGTGAGGTAGGCGAAGCTGAGAGAATTCTGAGAGAACTGTGACTAGCCCAAGGTCACCCAGCAGGCTTCTTAGATTCTGAATTCTCTTACTATGCTGGCTATTTCCATATATGTGCTCTAGTTTAGTCTTTAGTATTAAAGCTACTTTCATGTTTAAGACTAACTGTGCCCTGAATCCCACCGACATGCAAAGACTGCTCATACATGCCATGCAAAGGAACTAAGGTAATTTTTTTTGCTCAGAGATAGCCATACCAGTATATACCAAGGCACTAGAGGCTGGATTTTATATCATGGTGTGATGGATTTTATGCACAAACCAAGAAGGAAAACAGAACTTAAGCCTATAATATTAGAATTAAATACCCAAAAGGTTATGAAAATGCATATAGAGTCACTAAGTATAAAATTATACACACATACACACATTACAGATTAGAATAATCAGAATATGTTAAAGGTCCATAATAGGCTACATTACAAATGTTGTATAGCATATAGGTAACACAAATGGGTCCCACAAAACAATTTTTGACCCTGGAGAGTCAGACATATTTTGGTCAAATGGTCTTCTTCAGTGGTTAAAGGTAAATTATCTAACATCCAGACTAATATTATTGACTTTTTATGACAGAGGTGAATTGGCTGTAGAAAATTGGGAAAGAAAAAAAAAGGAAATTATAAGTTAATAATATAAACAACTAAACATGGTGGTGGATTTTATAACTTGGGGTGGTGGCAAGAGGAAGAAACAGGCTTTAATTTGCAGACAAAAACACAACATGCATGTGAGAACTCACAGACCTTGTGTGGGAATGCGACAGCTTCGACTACCCTCACACCACAATCCTGAGCAGAGTCTCTACAGAATTTGGGAATATTAGTTCCCAGACTGCACACATGACTGTATGTTGGGAACTCTGACCTGACTTGCATAATATAGAATAGATCATCTCATTTGGTCCTAAGTTAACAGAGATAGCATGGAGATTATCTCTGAAAACTTGCTTAAGTAGTTCACTGGTATCTTTTTTTGGCTTCCTCCAAGGCTGTAGAACTTGGCCAGAGCATCATGATATGTGTATTTCCCACAAAGGTCTATTGTCCTGTGTTTCGTTTGGCATTCATGTGACTCAGCATGAAGTCATCTTGAAATACCCCTGCTTGCTCAATAAATGCAGAATCCAATGGAGATTAAGGAAAAAAAATTTTTTTTGCAGCCATTTCCTCAAGGGAAACTTGGACCCTGAACTTAGAGAAATGTTCAAGGTCTGTGGTATGGACCCTGTTTAGCAGAATACATAAAACAAGTCTTAAAAATAGTAGCATTAATGGGTATGGTTGTTGTTGCAGTGTTGCCAAACTCCAGGTGAGGTGTGGAGTTCTCCTGAAATTCAAGTGGTGTTCAAGATGTTTCCGTGGAGGAAATAGCATAAGAACATAAGAACTAGCCTGCTGGATCAGACCAGAGTCCATCTAGTCCAGCACTCTGCTACTCGCAGTGGCCCACCAGGTGCCTTTGGGAGCTCACATGCAGGAGGTGAAAGCAATGGCCTTCTGCTGCTGAAAAAGCAGCTTGAAAAAGCAGAATGTACGATGCACCGTGGAGTCTAGGAGACATGGAAGCCCTAGAGCGACATCCAATTCCTGTTCAGATCTTTCCTGTTGAGCTCTTTCCTGTCCCTAAAGTCCACCCTCTAAATGCTGCCCCCTTATCTCCAGGAATTTTCCAAGCCAGAATTGGAAGCCCTGGGTTGTGGACATGGCATAACATATGTCCTCGGGCTGAGAAATAAGTGGTTTAGAATTGGCTTGTTCTGAAGTGATGGAGCCATCCACAAGCACATGGGCAGCACCAGTCAGAAAAGAAAAGTCACAGTGCATGGGTGGAGCTCCACTTGGTCCCTAAATTACAGACTAAGAACTGTTTCATTTTTAAAAGAGTACAGGCAACAGGCTGACAATGTTCTGCAATCCTGGTGGGAGAAAATAACTCTCTTGTTCATTTCAGCATCCCGCCTAAACTTGTCTGAAACCAAAGACGTGTGAAAAACAATGAGGTCACTAGACGTTTCCCTGAGATTCCGCCAGATAAATTACTGTTTATATGTCTACATTTTGGGGAAAGCTCCTGAGCATCTGATGGCTCCTGCCAGGGTTATGTCAGAGATAAGAGTTCAACTGAAGTAAACATCCATAAAGGTGGCTTTTAATACCTAGGTTGGAAGATCAAACCAAGAGAGACCTTTGTCTACATGTGGTACCTACTATGCTTTTGTAGCTGGCTTGCTTTCCAGCTTTTCTGGAATTTGCACATAATGCAGTAAACTGGTGTCTGCAACCTATTTAAAGTAGCAATTTATCCAATGCTAACAGACCGCATTGAGAAAGAATGTTCTGCAGTGCCATATAGTTAAATCACAAGGTTGTCTTGTGGTCCTGCTGCAACCTGGCGAGCAGGTCACTTTCATTCTCCACGACACAGGTTAAAGTTACAATTTTTAATATTTATTTTCTATAAGCAGGGCTTGTCTGCTTTCTGTCCCCATCCTCATAAGTACAGCTCTTCACTCAGACAATCTAAAAATGGCTACAGGTGAACAAGTTGAAAATGAATCCTGACAAAAAAAGTAATTCTGGCTGGGAAGATGGAAATCTTGGTTACCCCCATCACTGAGGGGGTGCAATAGACACTTGCTGACTCAGCCTAGGGGGTTAGTCTGCACTATTACTGGGGAAGCAAGTTACTGCAGCTGCCAAACAAAAGGCATTCTGAAAGCTTCTTTCAGCCCTGAAGAGGGCTCCCTACGTTGACTCATATGACCAGAGATGGGATCCAGCAGGTTCTCACAGGTTCCCGAGAGTAGGTTACTAATTATTTGTGTGTGCCGAGAGGGGGTTACCAATTGGTGATTTTGCCACGTGATTTTTGTCTTAGTTACGCCCCTCCTCCGCTCCTCAGCAGTAGCACTCAGAACTTGAAGCAGTCTAGCAGGAGGTGCGTGGCAGCCCACGTTTGTGTGCATTCGTTTCCCGCCCAAGGACCAGTGCAGCGGCTGCGTCCTTGCCACAGCCCCGCCCAGCAATGCCCCGCCCCCGGAATACCCGGCCATTCCCCCGTCGTGCCCCACCCATCCCCGTTGGCGCTACGCCACTGTTTGAATCCCACCACCATGGGAACCTGTTACTAAAATTTCTGGATCCCACCACTGCATATGACTATGCGGATTCATGCTGTAGTTACCCCATCTATGGCAGAAGGGGATCTATTTCTGTTCTGATTAGTGCAATAAAACAGTTATACAGCAATATAGCCGAATATTCACTTGAAAACCAGCCGTCATCAGTTTTAAACAGAGGGTACCTGGGGTATGTCAAGAAGAGCGAAGAATAAAATTTCATTAGAACTCTTCAGCTGGCATCATGCAAATCTGAAAGATGCACGTTAGACATATAAATGACATTTGTTAGTTGCCGCTTTCAACTGGCAATGTCATCCTAAGCAACGTTTCACCCTTCTAAGCCCATGGATTTCAGTGGGCTTCGAAAGATCTCTTTGTTTACAGTGGCATTGTAAAAAAAAAAAAAATTAAAAGGGATTTTAAAAATCATGGAACCAGTCGTTGCGATTCATAGACATAAGTGAAATGGACTGTTCTTAATATGTGTTGAATTCTTCAGGACTACCTTGTAACCTCAAGATTCCTTTCTAAAGCAAAATAATAATATGCATGTATAAAGTGCCATCAAGTAGCAACTGACTATGGTGAACATGTAGGGTTTTCGACGCAAGAGACATGCAGAGGTGATATGCCTTTGCCTGCCTCGGTGCAGTGACTCTGGACTTCCTTGGTAATCTTCCATCCAAGTACCAGCCAGGACCAACCCTGCTTAACTTTTGAGATCCGATGAGACTCAACTAGCCTTGGCCATCTAGATTGGGACAAAAATAATAATAGCATTATTAAAATAAGATCAAAGTGCATATTTATTAGTTCATATGCACAGTTAAGTATAAATATACCTTTTTGTAGGAATCGTCATTCTCAAAGTAAAAAACAACAACAATAACACTAAGACACTAAGTGCTTAAAAGGTATGTTTACTGTTTCCCTGCAAAGGAGCACACTGTGGGAAAAACTTAGGGTATTACAAATGGATCCTCGGCTTCTGTTTCTCATTAAAAAAATCCATTCAGATAATTACGGCCAGGTGAAATTCACAAATAAGGGCGACCTAACCCCAAAATTTCCAATCTCGACAGGTGTAAGGCAGGGTTGTATTTTGGCTCCTCATCTTTTTAATTTATATTTGAATGATTTAGCCCCAATTCTACAAAAAACTAATGGACACCCCCCAAAATTAAATACTAGGGATACCCCCGCACTACTTTATGCTGATGACACTACAATCTTGTCATATACTAGAGTTGGTCTTTTAAGATATCTGCGAATTTTCCATGACTACTGTCAAAAAAACAGTTTAGTTATCAATTATGCCAAATCAAAAATTCTAGTTTTCTCAAAATCTTGGAAACCGCAAAATTGGGTTATTGGTAACAACTCGCTTACACAAGTTAAGGAATTCAATTATCTTGGTATTGTTTTCCAGCATAAACTTCAATGGTCCAAACAAAAAGCAAAAGTAATTAGAACTGCTAGTTCCTCAGCTTCCTTAATTACACAATTCTTTTACATCAAAGGTAACCAAATTGTTCCAGCTGCTGTAAGAATATTTGAAGCAAAAATAATTTCATCCCTTCTGTATGGTTCGCAACTTTGGCTACAGGAGTTTGACTCTAATATTGAGAAAATACAGTCCTCCTTTTACAGGAAAATCTTGGGTGTTCCAAAATGTGTCCCAAATAGGGTGATCTATGCAGAACTGGGTATACACTCTATTGAAACGAAAGCTTGGATTATGCTTTTTAAATTTTGGCTAAAAATATTCTTTAGGGTAAAGGAAAGTTCGTTATTCTCCTATTTTAAATCTGACCGACTGAGCATATCCTGGTTGTTCCATATCGAATCCAAAATAAGAACTCTAGGATTCTCTTTGGAATTTCTCGAACCTCTTAGCGAGGAATATATATTTAGATTGCTCAGCCAAAGACTGATTGATATGGAATTTCAGTCCCTTCACCCAGTACAACCTGCAGTATGCTCTCCAGACTTTCTAAACCTACCCATACTACATGGGAAGATAGCAAAATACCTCTGTAGTCTCGACAGTCCATCTCGTCGCAGAGCATTTATGCTTGCCAGAGTAAATGCCTTTCCTTCCAAAGTTACAATCGGGAGATTTCAAGGTGTTTTATTTGCTGACAGACGATGCCCATGCTCTGTAAATGCCGTGGATACAATACAGCATATCCTCCTAGAATGTCAGCTTCACCCTGCACTACGTAGTCACTATATAACCCCGATTATCAAAGATAAAACAAATTTGCCTTCGGCTTATGTAGTGAAGTATTTACTCAGTGATGCATCTTCTGAGATAACCTTTAGGGTCGCTACATATCTAGCGGAAGTAATATCTCAAAGACGGTACTAAAATGTGTCCCTCGATGTATCAAATCATCTAAATTACATTGATTTAATGTCTGAGGCTCATGAGAAGTTGTTTATACCAGTTTTAATTAACATATGGATATCACAATAGGTCTCCAGAAAGTTTGTGTATAATTTATCCTAACTTAGTGTATTGGATGCCTTGTTGTATTGTTGTTTATGAAACGAACATACTGTATGTAGAATTATTTATGCCTAATAAAGGTTTACTGTACTGTACTGTACTATGTTTACTGCTTCATAAAAGCAATGAGTTGTCATGACACATGCCTAATAATGCATGGAAGTGTTTGGTATGTGTTGAGTTTGCATTAGATTAATAGAATAATATTAAGCTACTAGCGTACTTGGCCACGTGTTGCTGTGGCTCAGTCTGGTGAAGTGGAAAAGAAAGAAAAGAAAGAAAGAAAAGAAAGAAAGAAAGAAAAGAAAGAAAAGGGAAAGCGAATGGTTCAAACATGTGTCATTGCACAATGCTTGCAAGGGAGGGGAGGGGCAAGGGTCCCCTCTCTCCCCTCCCTCTCTCCCATTCCCTTGCATGACACCCTGCCCCCTCCCTCCCTAACGTTCCCCTTCCTCTGCTAGGGTGGGTGGCCCATGTCCAGATGGCAGACCCCATCCCTTTCACTCCCTTCTCTTGCAGGTGAAGTGTGTTGCAGTTGATGTCCATCAGACATCTGTCACAGGTGTGGCAGGTACACAATACCTCTCACAGTTTGGCTGAAACGCACCCCTAAGAGATGTGTGTATGAAAGGTTATCCATTTCTACTTGACTTTCGGTTCCTATGGGGGGGGGGGAAGAACTGGGCGGAGCGTAGCTTGTTATCATGGTTTACCTGGGCAGTTGTGGTTCATGAGCTAGGTAAGTAGCTTAAAACACTCTGGGAGGCATGAACTACATTGTTTTCAAATTTCAGAGCGTTTGGTCCAGCAAATCCCTGGGCCCTCCCTCACCTTCCCCTTCCTCCGCTTGGGTGGATGGGCCATGTCAAGATGGCGGGCCCCGTCCCTTTCACTCCAGATGGCAGCGGTTTTCAAAGAAGGCATAGTTGTTTCCCTTGTATCAGAGGGTGTTGCTTTGAGGGCAAGCAGATGACGTTGTTGCGGAACAGGACTGTGGTTCCAACTGTCACAGGTGTGGCATGTACACAATAACTGGCACAGTTGTGACATGTACACAACAGGAGGTGTGGAAACAGTATGAAAACCTGGCCGCACACGAATGCAACATTGTGTGAAAATTTCAAAACAATTGGTCCAGCCGTTTGGGAGCTGACCTGTAACCCACCAACACATAATTAGCTTTATATATATATATATAGATTACTAATAAGCTGCTTTCTTCAGATGGGCAATGCAAGCTTGGAACAGAAACCAGTCAAACATTTTTTATAAAAACTTGTTGACCTTTATGTTACCCGAATTGGTCTGGTCTGGTCTGGTCTGGTAGCTAGGGAAACTGGAGCCTGGGGCAGTCTCTAAGTTCCCACTCACCAACCCGTGGGCCCCTGCACTTCCACCAAGCCCTGCCCTCCATGCTGCCTTTCTGGGCTCCACATACCCTAGCCGGCAGCAGAGCCTGGTGGGGCGGGGCTGAGCAGGGGTGCGCACAGCAGTCTTCACTGGCCCTGGCGGGGTGGGGCCAGGCAGGGATGCCCGCCACCTGGTGGGGCAGAGTGAGGGGAAAGGAGGAGGGGTATGGGAGTGATTTCCCACCTCCACATGGCCCCAATGGCATCCGCCCGGGGTGCCTGTCCCCACCCTGCCCCATGGTATCTATGCTACTGGATCTGTTCCATTAATAGTTGGAGGAATCATCTGGATCTCAGTATGAGATTTGAGTAGGAGAACTAGTATATACAGAGACCCATCCCCTAAGAGATCCACTCAAAACCAGGGTTGCAATAAAAGAAACTGCAATTTTATTGAAGGATTAAAAAATAATAAAACATATACAAGCACATAGAATTAAGAGGCCTGAGAAATAAAGGGTTGAGCAATAATGGAAATAGGTTAGGGAATAGGGAAGGAGATATTTACCATTCCAGAAGTGAAGACGTCCAAGGATAGAGCAAGAGAAACAACCAGCACTTCTCGCAGGAAAATGAAGTCGGACGCAAGGAGGACTTCCAAGTGAGAAGAACTATGAATTTGGGGGTTCTAGATACTGGAAAACTTGACCCTCTGGCAATGATTCTTCAGGCCAATGCAAAATTCCATTCCAAGGTATGGACAATGCTGTTGGGAAATTGCTGAACTGGATTAAAAAAGGAACGTTCCAAGACTTGATGAGCTTGGACTGCTGTGAATCAATTAAAACAAAGAAACGCTGGAGACTGGATGACCCTTAGTAGTTGGAAGGAGGTTTCCAGGATAAGGTTAATGCTCATTATTCTGATGGAAAGAAGGTCCAGGGCACTGAGGGAGGTTTGATGAATTTAAGATGAAAACCTCTGTATGTTCATTGTGGGACCACAGCCAGGTGTGCGATCCCAAAGCTAGGCTGTTATTAACCAGATTTGAGTGGCTGTTCCTTCAGAAGGGGCATTGTCTGAAGCTCTGCTTTCTTAATTCAAGAGGAGAAGGAGTTCTATCATATATCAGGCAGACCCTCTTGATATCAAACCCTTGAATCAAGATTGGCATCCATCTTACCCTTACTCTGTTCCAGGAGGCTGGGCTGTATATGGTATCAAGATTATGACTGGTAGGACACTGTATCTGAACCCAGCAGAAATGGCCCCCTGTCTAATGATATCATTTAAGGACAATAACTGTTCTATGGAATAGCATTAAGCATATAACTGACTATGCAAATTAAGAACAACTCAAACCTTCTTATGCACAGCCCAAGTAGTAGGGGGTTTGCATCATTACCTTGGAACCTATGGGATCTTTGGCTAATGTCACAAACTTTTTCACATTCCCCTCTGCCAAAATAAAAAAAACCAAGGGTTGGGCAGTGCTTGGGAACAGCAAAAGCTGTGAAGTGGGATCAGAGTTCATGAAAGATGACTATGCCCAGTTTGCTAGGACATGTGAGCAGATTGTACATCATGATCCAATACTTTCTAATTAATTAATTTTAAGAAAATTACTAAAATATACAAAGTTAGACCACATTTGAACTGCTGCAAAAATTAATTACAAGCGCATAAAATTTTGCAACTGATAAAGAGGTAATGTCTCTATATGATCCATATTTTGGAGCAGAAGACAATTAAAAAAAATAACCTCAGAAGAATAGTTATTTTCAGAAGTCACATAATACAGAGTCTACTCTACCTGCACCTCAGTTGCACAATCTATCAGAATATATTATATTAAAATACCTTCCTTGCAAAAGTCTAGAATGGTAAGGCATTTAGGTACAGCAACTTAAGGCACACCTATGCCAAAGAACAGTCAAATATGATCAGTCAAATATGAACTATAGAAGCTGGCCAGATGGTAGAACACCGAACTCAGTAGAAGAGTTCAGTAGAACAAACACATTGTGCTGGACAAACTGTACTGTTGAAATCATACCTAAATAAACATTTCTTAATCATGCTCATATCTTCCTGTCTGGTGACTGAGTGAACGGAGTACAAGGAAAGACTGAGGAGCTGAAGTCACTGCTCTACAAATTTATCTCAGTGATCTTTAATGAAACTGAGGTAACTCTCTTTGGTGTTGGAGTGTATCATTTTAACTTCAAGAGAGAAGGCCTTCAACCAAGCCTGAGTTTCAAGAGATGGTTGTCTCAATTTGGCTTGGAGGGCCATCCCTGCTACATAATTCAACATCTCAGAGATGGAGCATAGGAATTTAAGAAGGACTGAATCAAAGAACTTTCCTACTTGGTCAATCCAGATACCCCATATAAACTTTGGTCCCTTCCGCACAGCACAGAGTGAGTTGTAGTTGGGATAAAGTAACATGCTCTCCTATTTTCTCATTCGCATGCCTCCATGCAGGCATGATGCCTCCAGGCCGGCAGTGAATGGAGCCCGCAAAAGCAATGCAGGTTGCCGAGGCGCCTTTGCATGGAGACACATCTTTTTAAAAAACCCAACAACTCACCTCTCTCCACTGCATAGCTATGTGGGTGGGCAGGCATGGACCCCCACAGCCATGCTGCTGTCCTGCAATGCTGCGAAACGTCCCTCATGGCTATGCAGCTGTGAGGTGGGGACTTAAAAAAAGGGAAGTGTGGCCAAGTAAAGAGCTTCCCGGGCAGCCGTTTGCTTATGAGCGGCTGCAACCCACGTTAAAACAAAAGCCCCCTTCTGCACGGGCCAATAAACCTGGGCTGGGGATGGGGAAAAAAATGTTTCGGGGGGGGGGGGACTTCTCATGGTTCCTGCCCCTAAAGTGAGGCTGCCTGTGTTAACTCTCCCAAAACAGTTTTTTTGAGAATTGCACTATCCATGATTCTTGTGTTTTAATGTAGGTTGCAGCCGCTCGCAAGCAAACGGCTGCCCAGGACGCACTTTACTTGGCCACGCTTCCCTTTGAAAAGAAGAAGAAGAAGAAGAAGAAGAAGAAGAAGAAGAAGAAGAAGGAAGAAGAAGAAGAAGAAGAAGAAGAAGAAGAAGGAAGAAGGAAGAAGGAAGAAGAAGAAGAAGAAGAAGAGGAGGAGGAGGAGGTTTGGCCTAATATGATTAGCTGTTATATCAGTCTGTTCTGGATTGTATAGGTATTTTATAGATTTCTGGAGGCTGAGGACCCCATAGGAATAATAGCTCAGGGTGTGAAATATGGCCTTCCCTTTCCCAAAGAGGACCACATAGTTTCACAGATTACATATTTGTATATTAGCACCTATACAATGTACATTTTGTACAGTGAATTCTAAGACAGAGATACCATCTTTTTGTTTTTGTCATAGTTTTGATTGGTTACTCATTTGTTGTGTACTTTTTGGTTTCACTGTTTCTTAGAGACAGAGAGGTCCCTGAAGAATAATTGATGAGAGAACTATATATCCTTCTCTTTGACAAGAAAACACAGTGTAGTTTTCATGAGCAGTTTTTGACAGTTTACATTTTTGTACATTAGTGTGTATAGTGTCCTTTGTAAGGTGAACTCTTGAACATTGGCTCATACTGTCTTTTTGAACATGTCACACTTTGGAACACTTAACACATTAAGTACTTTCTCGTTGTTCTTTGTATGACCTTAGTTCTGAGGTAGTTCTAAAGTATATGTGGTTATTCTTAAAACAACCGTGAGGGAAATAATTGTAATATTTCTTGGTTCCCAAGCAGATTACCAAAACGAGGAGTGGTTTGAAAGAGCTTTAATAAAAACAGCAATGGAAACACCCTGTTTTTCATTTCTAAGCCTTGTTCTTAAGCAAACTAAGGTAATGTGATTGGGCAACTCCACATTTCCTTAATACTATAAAATATAAGGGGATGTCTTCTAATTATAAATTCTCTCGCTTCCAAACTCTAAATCAGGGGTAGGGAACCTGCGGCTCTCCAGATGTTCAGGAACTACAATTCCCATCAGCCCCTACCCTACCAGCATGGCCAATTGGCCATGCTGACAGAGGCTGATAAGGGTTATGGATCCTAATTCTGAGCTGATTCTCACTCGATCTACTTAGGAATGGGGACTAGGTAGCACCAGGTATTTTTGTCCCCATCTATTGCTGCTTTCCTCTTCCCATTGTCAAGGGCATTTTGCATTGCTGTAGAGAACAAAATGGAGTTGGTTATCTTTTTAAAAGAGAGTTTATCCCCCCCCGTGCATTTTTTAATGTTTTCAAATTTGCAGAAATACCTACTCCTCTATCCCCTTGGATATTGCCACTATGCACATATCTTGGCTGCTCAAGGGAATTAGATAGATGATAATAATGGGGTGTTAGTATGTAAAGATTTGTCAAGTTGCAACTGACATATGGCAGCCTACTAGGGCAGTGATGGCAAACCTTTTGGAGACCGAGTGCCCAAATTGCAACCCCAAACCCACTTATTTATCGCAAAGTGCCAACACGGCCATTTAGCCTGAATACTGAGGTTTTAGTTTAGAAAAACAGTTGGCTCCGAGGCATGCGTTACTTGGGAGTAAGCTTGGTGGCAGTCGGTGGCTTGGCTTTGAAGCAACCGTGCAACTCTTCCAACGGGTGAATCACGACCCTAGAAGGGTTTACTCAGAAGCAAGCCCCATTGCCAGCAACCGAGCTTACTCCCAGGTAAAGTTCTCCCAGGTAAAGTTCTTTAGTCCTTCGCATGAAAATCAGTGGGGTTTAACAGCGCTTAACAGGGTTACCTACCCTGCTTCTCCAAAACTAGACCTTAGGTTTAATGCTAATAATCGAGCCCAGCGGCCCAGGCCAGCCTAGATGGGGGGGGGCACTCTGTTTGTGCATGCCCACAGAGAGGGCTCTGAGTGCCACCTCTGGCACCCATGCCGTAGGTTTGCCACCACTGTACTAGGGTTTCAAGGCAAGAGACTGACAGAGGTCTTTGCATAGAGACTGTGGTCTTCCTTGGTATTCTTCCATCCAAGTACTAGCCAGGACAGACCCTGCTTAGCTTCTGAAATCTAATGGGATCAGGCTAGCCTGGGCCATCCAGGTGAGGCTGATAATAATGAAACAAGGCATTAATTTGATCCTTTTATTGATCATATAAAGGTTTCATATGGACAATAATACTCTGAAAAACAAATCACAGAAATGGAACTGATGAGAATCCTTTCATCTATTCCACCATACCTACTGATGAAATTTCCCAAGGCCCTATAGACTTGCATGTCAACTCACAACACAGGTGCTCATGTGATTAAACATTCCATGTCCCAGACAGTCTGACTAACCCATACGGAATTTCTCAAGCTGAACGGCAAGATCAGGAAGTACCTTTAAAAATATTTATAGAAGTAAGCACTTCATGGTGAAATGCTCTGTCGTGGGGAGTAGTTTCTTTTGTTTTCCCAGGAGCTGAATCTTGGAAATGATTGGGCAACTGACTTCTTGATTTAAGTGCATGATCCGTTTGAAGTAAGACCCAGAGAGACTGGGTTGGGGTGAGGAGGTTACTTATACATCAGTTTGGACTTCTTCACTGCTTAAAGATGTACCAAAAAGCCTCTCAAATCTTTGTTTCTTGAATTGGCTTCAGGAACTCCTTTGTTTATTTGCTGAATTTTTTTAATCCCACTCTGTTCTTCAAGAAGATCCCCTGTATCCTCACAACGAGCCTGTGAAGTAGGACAGGCTTAGCAAATGATGACCTAAGGTCATCTCCAAAGCTAGGTTCCCTTTGAGCTATGAAGTTACTGGAGCAAGTGAAGAAATTAAGGCTGATTCCACATGGGCCAAAAACAGCGGTGTGAAAACAGTATAAACCCTTTTACACCATTTAAAACCCTTTTACACCCTTTTCACACTGCTGTTTTTGGCTGATGCGGAATCAGCCTAAGTTAATGTGCATGACTCAGTCAAGAGCTTTTTTGAAGATGGCGGCTGGAGCAGAGCCGCAGTAGCGGAGCTCCAGCAAAACTCCAGTTTTTTAGAACCAGAAGGTTTTTTACCCATTTCTACCCGTCTGGAGACTATTGGCTCATTCCACACATGCAGAATAATGCACTTTCAAACTGTTTTCAATGCTCTTTGAAGCTGTGCGGAATGGCAAAATCCACTTGCAAACAGTTGTGAAAGTGGTTTGAAAACGCATTATTTTGCATGTGCGGAAGGGGCCTATTGAGAGCAACTGAGGTCAGAGAACTGTCCCAAGTTCGGTAACAAGCCTCTATTTTTGGCTGTTTGGACTAACTTTGGCCGGCATATGTCTCCAGCTCGGTGTCTGTGCACTGGGGCGCTAATTGGCTGCTGCACAAACCTTCACAGGACTTCTCTCTAGTGAGTGATGCGGGTTAAGAGCGGTGGGCTGGGTTTGATTCCCCAATCCTCCAGATGAGCGGCAGGCTCTAATCTGGAGAATCAGGTTTGATTACCTGCTCCTACACATGAAGCCTGCTGGTGATCTTGGGTCAGTCCCAGCTCTCTCAGAACTCTCTCACCCCCCACCTACCTCACAAGGTATCTGTTGTGGGGAGAGGAAAGGAGGGAGTTTGTAAACTGCTTCGAGTGGAGAAGCCCTGGTGGCGACAGCTGTGATGGTGGAGGTTTGTGGATGCAGAGAAGGGGTGTGGACCTGCTGTTGCAGGGTCTGTTGAAATTGAGTGGGGATCAATGCCCCCCACACCCCTTCTGCTCTCGC
The DNA here is from genome assembly GCF_021028975.2 of Sphaerodactylus townsendi. NCBI lineage: Eukaryota > Metazoa > Chordata > Lepidosauria > Squamata > Sphaerodactylidae > Sphaerodactylus > Sphaerodactylus townsendi. Next base: position 23,440,802 of record NC_059428.1, read on the forward strand.
CCCATTCAACTGCACCAGCCATGCCCCAGCAGCCAGAACAGGTGACTGCCAGCTGAAATAAAGTAAGTGGGGGGGGGCTCTGTGGGTAAGGCAGGGGGCTCCATGGGGGGGCAAGCACCATTTTGCCCTGGGTGCCATTTTTCCCTCCTACGCCCCCTGCTGTAGAGTGAACACATCACAGTTTCACTGCAAGCCTTTTCAAACGGAAACTAGAGACAATCTGGACCTTGACACAAGCAAAGGTGTGACCTGCCCCTAAGTGCCAAAGAACATGTCATGAGAACCTCAGCACCTGGATCCAATGATGCAAATCTTTTCCCTGATGAAATAAACACAGAGAGGTTTAAGCCTATTTAAATGATAGTAGCCATGATAAACGCAAATCCAGCCCAAGCAAAGCACTTTTAAGGGCTATTGATTTAAGTAAGAGAATGTTAAAACTCACACTTGACTCCCTCACTGAACGTCTTAGACGTCCTTAACATTGGTTAAGGCCACTAACCTGGATAGCTTTAAAAAGGGCTTGGACAGATTTATGGAGGAGAAGTCAATCTATGGCTACCAATCTTGATCCTCCTTGATCTCAGATTGCAAATGCCTTAGCAGACCAGGTGCTCGGGAGCAGCAGCAGCAGCAGGCCATTGCTTTCACCTCCTGCATGTGAGCTCCCAAAGGCACCTGGTGGGCCACTGCGAGTAGCAGAGGGCTGGACTAGATGGGCTCTGGTCTGATCCAGCAGGCTAGTTCTTATGTTCTTATGTTCTTATTGGTTGACATATCCAATTTATGTAAAACATTTGAGCTGGCTAGAGATCTCAGGGGTTCAGATGAGTACTCACCTGTCAGTAGACACCACTTCATGATACCACCCTTGTGACAGTAAAATTAAGGATTATTAAAGGCATTATTAAAGGATTATTAAAGGTATGTTGAAAGGAGAGACAGTAGTTTTATATGAACAATGACAATTGGTTCAGGTGGGTAGGCATGTTGGTCTGAAGCAGCAGAAAAAAGTTTGAGTCCAGTGGCACCTTCAAGATGAACAAAGTTTTATTCTTGGTTATAAGCTTTTGTGTGTGCATGCGTATGAAGAAGCCCGAAGAAGTATGCATGCACACTAAAGCTTGTACCAAGAGTGGAACTTTGTTGGTCTTAAGGGTACTGCTGGACTCAAAAAAAATTCAATGACGGTACAGTCTGGGCACAAAGTACAGTATGTGTCCTTAAAACAACTGTTTCATAAGACAGGGATGTTTTATTACATTAAGAAAGTGTGTTCCAACATGGGGGCCATTTCCTGACAATTCTGCATTCCCTAAAAACATTGAGCAGAAAGATGAAAAGAACCAGGGTGCATTATGGGGAAATGCAAATCCAGTTCTAAAGATTTTTTGGGGGTGTGTGTATGTGTGACAAAAAGGCCCCTATAACTCAAGAATGTTCTCATATTGAGAACAGTGAGAATGCACACTGAGAATCAAGGGGCCTTTCCGGCTCGCGCGGAGTCATCAAAAGGTGCCGTTAAGAAGAGCGCCTTGGATGCCGCGCACTGAGGGGGCGTGACAGTGGCAGCGTCGGGGCGGCTGTGCTGTCGCCGCCCCTGTCGTGGGGAATGCCCCGGGGCCCCGCGCTACTTGAGGAGAGTAGCACGGGGCTTAAGGTAAGTGGGGAAAGGCCCAAGGACTTCTTCATTCTTAGCATTTATATAGCATATTGCTAAAGGCTTTCATGTGCAGTATCAACTGGTTGTTGTGGATTTTCTGGGCTGTGTGGCAGTTGTCTGGCAGTTTTAACTCCATCCAGAAAATTATAAATGTGCCTCACCCACCAGGACACATACAAATGCAACTGGCAAATGCACCCAGAGACATATATTTGGCGGGAGGGGCAGAGTCTTGTGGGCAGGAACAGTGCTGGTGAGTGGGGGCTGGTGAGTGGGGAGGGGAGGATTTGGTTCTCCTTTGTGTGGTGGTACAGGAAGGGCTGGGCAATTGCATAAACCCCTTTGCCAACTGGATGCTTGCATGCGCAGGGAAAGGCACAATCAGTTCTTGCCTGCGACTCTATTTTCAGTAGATATGCCACTGACTGCATCTTCCCCACTCTGACCTGAGAGGAGGACAAAACAGAGACCCACCACACAAATCACTCCACATTGTGTCGCAGAGATAAATAACATCTTGTTGTGGCATGCCCCAGAAGATGCCAGCCACAGATGCGGGCAAAACATCTCTCTTTCTCACAATACTAGAACCAGGGGGCATACATTGAAAATGCTGGGGGGAAGAATTTATGGCTACCAATCTTGATCCTCCTTGATCTGAGATTGCAAATGCCTTAACAGACCAGGTGATCAGGAGCAAAAGCCGCAGAAGGCCATTGCGTTTACATCCTACATGTGAGCTCCCAAAGGCACCTGGTGGGCCACTGCGAGTAGCAGAGAGCTGGACTAGATGGACTTTGGTCTGATCCAGCTGGCTTGTTCTTATGTTCTTATTAGAAGCTAAAACCACCGGGCCACAGCCACGCCAGCCAGAAAACCCACAACCATTTGTATGGTGCTTTCGGTATTAAAAATATGTTATCTCATTATTAAGAAAAAAGGAAAGAGGGTCAACTTTAAAACATAGCATAGCATAAAACATTCCTCACACTGAGAACTTCTTTTGTAGCTCGTGAGCTATATAACGGCAGGCATGTAAAAGCTATCGGTTGAGGAATTTTTAAGCTTTCTATAATGCTGGTGAATGATTTATTTGAATGAGTCTTGTCTTCTGTGCTTTCTGTGTCATCGCATTTCTGAAGAAGGAAGTGAAAGTCTTTGGTTCTGTCTCACATGCTCTTCAGTTCTCAATAACTTCAGACTCATTGTGACTACACAACACCTTCCGCAGTTCAGCAACCAACCCAGGAGCTAGATTTCACAACGTTCACAACATCTTCCTTTTCTTTGTCGTATTTATACGCTTTAGGTCCCAGAAAGAAATAAATGAATCCTTAAAAAAAGAAAAGAAAGGAATTGAAGACTGCAACTACGAATCCAAGGGTGTAGGGTTACGGAAATCGCAACCTACTTTGTGTGATTGTATCATTTGGTCCATTTCCACTTACCAATTTTATTAGTTTATTAATTAAGGAGGGATTATTATTTCTTGGAATGGAAAATGAATATATCACTGATAAAAAATAACAATATTTACCACAAACATACAAAACCATTAACATTTGTGAAAATGGTATTCCTGCTCTTCACTTATGTTTGAATTGCTTTTATGCTGTAAATTGATTTGAAAGCCAGCCTTGATAAATACCATACTTCTATGGATCCAACTTTGCATAGACTTCACAGAACAAGACTTTCCTGCTTCCTCCTCCTACTGTAGGCTGACCAGACGTCCCGCTTTTGGCGGGACAGTCCCGCCTTGAAACATCCTGTCCCGTGTCCCACGGGTTTTTTCAAATGTCCCAGGTTTTGGAAGGCTGCCGCACTGCCTTCTGGGGCACAGGGCAGTGCGGCAGCCTCCCGTGCGGCCGCAGGAGCGCACGGCCTTTTGGGGCACTCCCGTTTCCCGCCCTGTCACAGAAGGCCATGCGCTCCTGCGGCCGCGCGCGGGCGTCCCAGTTTGCGAAGGTGACCATCTGGTCACCTTATCCTACTGTAACCTACTAATTCCTCCATATTTTCTGCAAGAAGTTCAGTGGGGGAGCAAAGCAAGGGTCTGCAGTGGGAACAGGGATTGATGGAAATTGCTGTCCCTTTCACTACAAATAGAAATACTATTCCTGAGAGGAACGGTGTAGGTGCTCTGCTCACCTTTACTTGACAACCTTCTGATTGCAACATGCTGGGTGGGGGGGTGGGCAGGGATAAACATATCAATGTTTCACACGGCTCCTGTTTCATTTAAAGTCCATTTGTAACTTCACCCCAGAAGTGGAACATCCACCCAAATCACTAGCATGCTAATACAACATGGATATGCGACAGCAAATATAGGAAGTGTTTTTCAACAAGATGGGGATCATGTGGCTTATATTAAAAAAAAGTCTTTACCCGTGGCTAATATCACATTTCAATTGAGGCTGATTTAGAAGGAATGGTGGTGAAAGGATAAACTGGTGCTCTAGAATGCTGGCGCACCCACCAGTGCTTCAGCCAATTAAGAGTAATTTGCTCTTAGGCCAGAGTTTATTTTAATTGTAGGCAGAGTGGCTTGTGTGCTGTGGAGCTTCCATTCACCTCCTTTACCCTATGATATACGAATGAAATGACTTAAGAGTAATGAATATCACCACATGCAAAATACTCACCATTCACCTCAACTGCTGCATCTATTCTGCCATTGATTCCTGAAAATTCATCCTCAATGCTCTTTGGGAAGTCTGTCTCCATTTTCCTTTGGACTTCATCAAAGCTTTTAAGAGAGAGAAGTATCAGAGATGGGAATGTCCTGCCTGTATGCAGTGGGTTGGTTCTAGTGATTCCTTCTTACCATGTTGGGTCCAATGACTTCCTTTTGCTAAATCTTCGTACAATGGAAGAAATATTTCTCTGTTGAGAAAAGTCTTATTCTTGAGAAAGTATACTTCACGGAAGAGTGCTAATTGGATCCAGCATGGTGGAAGGGAGCCACTGGATTCAAACCATTATATATTTATTAATATAGTTAAGTTTTGACACTCATTTAAGATAGACACAATATGCAAGGTCTTGTTGGAACAACAGTCACATTTCACTGATTCATAGCTACTCTTGTCCAGCAGACGAATTGCTTAGGTGGATGAGATCAGTTTTGGTGTCTGGGTATAAGGTCAGAGGAAGTAAGACCAAGGGTCTAGATAGTCCAGAATTTTGTTTCTCACGGTAGCTGATTAGATGCTTCTGAGTACTCACAAACACGGCAGAAAGGAAGCGATAATCATCCCTGCCAATGAGCTGAGCATCTGATATTCTTTCTGCATGTTGAGATTTTGCTATCATGGCTAATAGTGGTCCATAGGTCTTTTCCTCCATGAATTTGACTAAGCCTTTTTAAAGCCATGTAAGACAGTGGCCATCACCAGATTTTGTAGCAATAAATACTACAAACCAGGGCGTTCAGAATCAACAAGGATGGACAAGCTTTTAGCCAATGAATTCTCATACCTTGCAGTCAAGTTCTGTGCAGCAGTTTATAAGGTTTATGTATTAGATGTGAAAAGGTTTGATATCTGAAGGCTTGATAACTATAGTTTCTTTTAAATTGTAAATACTTGATAATGCGTGATTTTAAGAAAGCTTTGGGTGGATGTAATTTTGAACTGAATCCTGTTGTACAGGGTCTTTTGGTGCATTCTGGNT